>NC_051157.2:11721918-11766918 GCF_013339745.2 Dermacentor silvarum
TGAGGGGGAGAAAAAAGCGCGACGAAGGAAGAAAAAAAAATCTAGAATAGAGGCGAAGCACAGAAGTACAATATAAGCAGAGGGGTACTTCAACTCCAATCAAATCAGATCAAATCAAAACTTTATTCATCTCAAGAAGAGAAAGGGGGTGGCGGGAAAAAGCTGCTTAACTGCAGCTTGACTAAGCCCGGTCCCTTGTGCTACAATTCGACAGTGCGCAGAACTGGCATATGTGCATGGTAGTTTGACATAAATCTAGGCTCTGTACGAGAGACCCCCAAAAATGCGAAGAAAAACATTGTAATACAGTAACAAAGATCTGCAGGTAGGAAATAGGATCATTCTCAGAGTACAATGCTGAGTTTAGAGAAAAAAAAAAGGGAATGCAACAACAACAAACTGAGATGCAGACAAAATTTCACAAATAAACTATAGCACTAGAATCGCAAACTGAGAAAAAGAAATGAACACATCAAGATCAGTCAATCGGGATATATATAGACACATACATGTATAATAAAAGCAATGCAAGAATTATCCAGGGGCCTCTTGTGATAAGAAATGAATGAAAAAGGAACAAGCAGACGTAGTATCCGGGTTTAGTCCATTTGTAGCTAGGGTGTTCAAAAGACCAGCAATGTGGTAGGATGCGGACTGCCACCCATAATTTGCTCGACAAGAGCGTCCCAACCAAACGTCCTGCATGTCTCGTGTAATATGAAATTTCGCGACGGTCCAGGTTAAACAAGTTCATGTAGCCAACATTTCCCTTTTGCAATGCGAATCTGTACATACACGCCAGACGAAAGGAGTAAATAAATTCAACCGACATTATGTTGTATTCGAACAAAATATTCATTAATTCTTAAGTAGTTACTATCCCACCAATTTAACATATCCTGGAGCACAATGTTTGCGAAATTAACGAAAGTGTCCGCATTTGTGTCCCTGAAAAAAAAAGAAAAAAGGCGGTGTCGTCTGAATATGCAATCCATTTGATGCATTCAGCTGTCGAAAAAAATATCGTTCATATAAACAATAAAAAGAAGTGGCCCGAGAATGCTCCCTTGTGGCACACCATGTGGGATAGGTTTTATTTTTGAGTTCGAATAGTTATGGCTAACGTACTGAGACCGATGCTTGAGATATGAGGACGAAAACTTGTTTGCATGACCACGTATTCCGTGTTGTTCAAGCTTAGCAAGAAGTGTAATGTGGTGAACAGTATCGAATGTTTTTGTAAGATATAGATATATACCTAATACCCCTTACACACGGGCACTCCAAAGTCCTTTAGGTAAGGGAACATCTACCGGAAAGGCGTTCAAGCGCAGTGACACACGGGAAAGGAGTATCTCCCTCCCGGCAAAGTTCCTTTGGGGGAAAGAAGATCGGGCATCTACTTTTCGAGCGGAAAGGTGTACTCTCGCATACAGCGTGCACAACTCATCAATCAATAGACGAAAACGTGTTAAGTAACTACGGTGCCCCGTAATTATTTTTTTACCTTGGAACATGTATTAATCTTTAGCGGTAATGTGATTTGTCAAACAGTAAAGATGTACTGTAGCTATGCTCTCAAACGCTCGCACCACGTCGCTAGCGCCGCTATATTGAATTCCAAATAAGCGCCTTATAAGCCATCAAAAATGGTAAAAAAATGTTTTTAGGTTCTACAATCACTAAATGTAATCTACATGGGCAGCTTTTTGTAAATGTTTTCTCTCTTGCTGCTTAAACAAGCAACGCGTTTTTTTTTCTTTTTTTTTTTTCAATGACTGCATGGAGATCGGATTCTCTGATAAAATGAACGCAAGTCCGCTGATACGGTTTGGACACGTGTGTGTTATTTTCGCCGTGTCGGTGCTTAGCTAAACATGCCGCACCACGACACCGTTTGCGTCATCGTGAGAACTTGGAATCTTGAAGGTCGCGGTACAACACTCGCTGCATCGAATGTTCCGAATTCCTTAGTGTGAAGATGACGACACGAAATAACGTTTCTTAAGATCGCCCTTATTCGCCGCCACATAGCGAATCGTGCGTGCGTGCGAGCAATAAAGACACTTTCTTTTATCTTATGCTCTTGTCTCGTGTGCCACCGAATAACCGTTTAGGTAGAGAAAGAGAGAACGAGAGGGATGTGGTTTTTTAAGAGGAAGCTTTAAATCAGCTCCTCCTCATTTCCCATTAGGCGACCGTTGTACCGACTTGACTTAAAATTTGTTACCTGCGAAAGAAAAGAAAGTTAAACTATGCCGAATATTAGCAAGACTCTTCCTTATTTTTTATTTTTTTATTTAAGCACTCGTTCTACTGCTTAGCATTAGGTCGCAGGCAGAGACGTTTGTCCTGTACACTGAAAAAGAAATTTGCACCCCTGGTGCTTGATTCTTCCCATGGCTAATGGACAAGGTCGAACCATTGATGAGCACAGATTACACACTAAAACGAGTTTGCACCCTTTGGGGCGTGTTTTCGTCACGCAACGATAATCGTCATCTGTCTTACATGCGTTCCATTTCTACAAAGCTCTGCGCTCGCTACTTTCCTGTAGAGAATACCGAGTAACGCTGATAACACGCGTGTCGTTCGTGACCTGGAAGTACCGGGCACGCAGCGTTAAGGAAAAGAAAGGCACGCAAGGGAAATCGAGATTATTGTTGTGCGACAAAAACACGCCCCAAAGGGTGTAATTCTTTTAGGGCGTTAAAGGAGTACTTTAACCCTAGAAAAAGATATCGATAAGACTCAGAGTGCTTTTATACCTCCAGTATTGGTTTCATTTCCCCAAGAGGATACTGTGTCGTGACGTCACCACACACTATTTGGTCACGTGCAGGCGCGGATCCAGGGGGGATGTCCGGATGTCCTGACCCCCCCCTCAGATTTCTGCATCGCCCCCTCGCTGACAGGGGGATGGCCCTGTCGCAAAAAAAAAAAATATGGCCACCAGCATTCTTCAAAAGTATTTTTCGCGAGTACCAGTGGTATCAGCCATGTAGAAGTAAAGCTAGCTCGCTCACAAGCTTAGTTGTATTCCGTAGGAGTGTGGTGTCCCGAAGTTGCCGTAGTTAATTTTTCTCATGAACACCTTGGACCTCCTGGCGCCGGCCGTGCCTGACTCGTCCCGTCGGTGGCGTCGAATGAACGAGGGGACGTCCCTTTTGCCAAGCACGCCGATGTGCGCGCGAGCGCCTTCGCACCTGATTAACTTAGTTCCCCCTCGGGGTGTCAACGGTTGCCTCATTGGATGTCATCGGTTCCGCGACCAAACTGCTTAATGAAAGAGATCTCTCGCTGAAGTATTTATATATCAATAATAACAACTAACAGCTAAACTAAGAACTACGCATAGGCAACTTTTTAAAACTGTGATCACAGTTACACGTTGACAATATCCAGCACGAGCACAGTACCGTTCGTACGCTACAAGCTTTTCATTGTAACTTCGCAGTTTTATTGTCGTACATTAAGCATAGGAGGATCAAACCCGCCGGATCCTTTTATCTGAGTGGGCGTTCTCGCGGAGCGGGGCGAAGCGTTCTCGCGGGAGCGTGACGTCAGCGGCCAACGCCAGCGCGCGGGTCTAGGATGGCGTCGCGTGGATAGAGAAACGGGAGCAGATGCGCACTTTTGTAAAAGGATGACATCGAGTGGGAAACAAAACATGAAGACGCTGGCTTGCGCTCTCGGCTAACACGCCACATCGTTCTTCTTGTAGGTGGCGTCGTGAGTCTTCATACGCGGTGATTCGCATATCGTAAACACCCAGCGTGAGTCTTCATACGCGGTGATTCGCATATCGTAAACACCCAGCGTAGTGGTTGCCGCGTTGGAGCGGGGCGTTACGCCCGTATTCAAGAACGTTCCTCTAGTCAACACAACACCTCGACTCAAGAGGAAAGATAGCACCGCCATCTCTCCAAAGAAGTGGTCACTGAGCTTCACGATCATTCACAGGAATTCTTTAAAATTGTCGCGTCTTTATCAGTCGAGAGGCGGCGCTGTGCTCAACAAAGTGGAGTAGAGGAAGAGCTTCGAGTCGAGGGCTGTTTGAGAATAGGGGAGTTAGTCCTCCAAAGCAAACGAAGGTGTCTCAGCCGAACACAAGGATCTTCTTATGGAAATCAAGGTGTCCCAATAGAACTCCAAAAAGGGACGCGTGCTTACGAATTTATAACCAACCTGCAACAGATCATCCCAAATTTTATTTTAAGAAACAATACAGACTAGATATACGGGGTGTTCAAAATTAAGCTTTATGGTTTTCTTAAAATTAGGCACTGGGAGGCATGGGAAGACCACCTGCCCAAATAAGTTATGTGGCCAGGGGGACACAAAGTGAGATGATAATTATCGCTGTCAGCCGCCGAATTAACTAAAATTGAATAATTAATTTTTATTGACTGCTGTAAGTGTGTATGTTTGTATTCAAAAGTTAGAGGCAGTCGTGTTTCTACACAGTTTCACTTGGAAGAATTCTTCTAGCATGTCTGTGCTCCGAGATATCCAACTCCATGTTTTAATTGTGGGTCGCACGATTACGCATGCAACTTGCAAGAGAGTGAGGATCGGCGCAAAGCTCCTCCCTGGTGTGACGCGGCTTTTGCGTGAGGCGTTGTGTCTGACAATGGGGCGGAGGCATTGGCAAAGATAATAACTGTCCCCCTTCCCCTCACGGCTGGCGAAATGAAAAAAAAATCGAGGAACCCGTAACCGCCGTCGTAACACGCGACCGCGCAGCCTGTAAAGATGGCGGCAGCTGCCATGCCGAGATAATGGCGCGAGCGGAGAAGCCGGAGGGCAGTGCGTGTGCGTAATGGTGACTAGACGACCGGGCGTGGTCCTTGCCTGGGCTACGCAAATAAAGTGACTGCTGATTTCCAAGTATGGTAAGTTTTATTGAAATCATGAGCAACAACTGCACCATCAACAGCAGAAACCTTTTTATAGCTATGCTAACGAATATTTCATACTGCTGCTTTCAGTTTGTTGTTGTCATGCACAAATCTCATGACAACACTTCGCCCATCAAGATGTGAATGCCCTAAAAATGTTCAAAATGCCTCCCTTCCACAGCAACACAAAGCATAAACCGCTCTTGCGTCGACTCGATAATTCTGCGCAGTACGACAATTGAAATTTGGAGTCGGATATCTCGGAGCACGGACGCGCTAGAATAATTCTTCCGACTGATACTGTGTAGAAACACGACTGCCTCTAAGTTTTCAATACAAACATACACACTTACTGCAGTCGACAAAAAATAATTGTTCAATTTTAGTTAATTGGGCTGCTCACAGCGATAATTATCATCTCACTTTGTTCCCCCCTGGCCACATAACTTAATTGTACCGGTGGTCTTCGCGTGCCTCCCAGTGCCTAATTTTAAGAAAACCATAAAACTTGGTTATCCGGCACAGCCGATATGCACATGGCTGTATTCGGTAACGTTCTTTTCCTATGGCCTCGGAGAAACCGATACCTGGCTTCGCTACAGGTCTTCTTCCTCTTTCTGGGGTTTCACGTGCCAAAACCAGTTCTGATTGTGAGGCACGCCATAGTGGAAGGCTCCGGATTAATTTTGACCACATGGGTTTCTTTAACGTGCATTAAAACACAAGCACGCGGGCGTTTTTGCATTTCGCCTCCATCGAAATGCGGCCGCCGCAGCCGGGATTCGATCCCGCGATCTCGTGCTCAGCAGCGCAACGCCCTAACGTTGACTGAGCCACCACGGCGGGCTACAGGTGTTGCTCTAGCCGTATAAAACGCGGGTTTGTCGTGAGCATAAACGGTGAATTTCGGTAAATAAGCAAGGCTACAATCATCATCATCATCATCATCAGTGACGGAAGCTGACCCCCCCCTCAGAAAAAACCTGGATCCGCCCCTGGTCACGTGGGAGGAGGACATTGCGACGCTTTGACACTCGCTTCGGCTCGTTCGGTCGTCTGCTATGCTGCTACATCGGCCCTCGCAAGAAGAAGCAGTGCAGAAGACGTTTTTTCCAGGGTTCATACATCTAGGACCTTCGTCTTACGCGAAAAAAAAGTTAAATAGTCCAAAATGTTGTGTTAGTACTGCTTTGTGTCTTCTTTATTGGCGACTTTGTGTGGCAAGTAAACAATACGACACGAATACTGCACGAAGCAGTAAACAGACGAACGATAACCCCGCGAAATTGGCTTTCCTAGGCTTTCATTGCCATACTCTCGTGTCAGATATTTCGGTACAGAGTACATTAGTACACCGTTTTTAACTACGGCTTCTCTCATCGCCGGTGTAATTGAAGTTCGCTGTCGTGTGCAGCAATTCTCATTACGCCTTTAAGGGTAAATGTGTTAGCCATGCGACAAAAGAGCACCCTTTAGGGTGCAAAAAATGTCTGCTGCCTAAAGTCTAAACCGGCGATCGCGAAGGGAGGAACTTGAGGAAGGGCGCAGCGCACCTCACCCCGCTTCACCAGCACGTTTCACTAGCGGTCGACAGACAACGTTAGATTCTGTTGGATGCAAATTGGATTTCATTTCGATTTTTCATTCATCACCCCCTAAAGCTGATTGTCCACGCAACATTAAACCGATGCCTGGAAGCCTATGTATTTACTTTTTCTTCTACACTTCGGAATGCCTGGTAAGGGGACGTTTATATTTGCCAATACGGTGCAATTTAATTTGATAGCAGAGTGGAGAGGGCGCAAAAGCGCAATAATTTGTCTTTGCCAAAAATACGTTTGAATGCTGTTGGTCACAGGTTCGCTTCCCGGCCGCGGCAGCTGCACTTTGAAGCACGTGGAATGCAAGACCGCGTACACCTGATGAGTTAGGCGCGCGTTAGAAGACCACAGATAGTCAAAAATAATCCGAAGTCCTCCACTAGGTCGTCTGTCGTAAGACATGTTTTGCTTTGAGTCGTTAGACTCCATAAGTCCTTTAGACAATCAATACATTGCTCCACAAAAAATTTCCCCAGATTGGTGGAAAGAAGCAAAAGGAACATCTTCAAGTATCAAATTCGAAACTCTCATTTCGCAAGGCTATGTTACATATACCAGTAGATAGCGTTGAGTTCATCTTAACCTTTCTCCTGGAGTCGGTTGCAGCTCAGTTCAAAGACTTGCTCCTTGCTCAGACGACCTTCGCGGCATCAAATCATTAGCGATCACCCCTCCTCTTCCCACCCCTTCACCCTCCTTACCACCAACACACACACGCGATCTGAGCCAAGTGATTACATTATGACACGAACGCGCCGAGAGGCATTAATACGCGATTGCGACATAGGTAACCGCGTCAACGCGAAAACGCTTTTCCATTACAGTCCGTGAGACGAAGGAAAGTCGGAAATGAGGAAATCACGGAAGATTTTATCCAATTGCTGCATAATTTGACCACGTGCTTGAATTTCCTCGAGGCACTGAACGTTTCGAAACTAGAGTCCTCAAGACATAGTGACTTTTGCGTACTCACCGTAACGCAAGTACCTGCGAAATGATAGCGGCAACTCCGAGAATGAGATATTAAAGGTGAAGAGTACTCGCAAATCGATTGTCATTAAGGTTTTCTGCTCCACCCTCGTGTTGCTAACTTTCTGAATTTTCAGAACTATATTGCAAAATGGAGATGAGTCGGGGTTGCCGCAATACAGTAAGTAGATGAATATGTCGCTGAACCTTCGCGCATTTCTTCTGAGCCAATTAGAGAGACATATCAGGCGAGACAGACTGGGGATGTGGAGTAGCGCCACGTGGATTCCTTCCCAATATTGCTATCGAGAATGTGTGTGCTTCTTTCGTACCTGCTACCTATACGCCCACTGAATGCGATCGATGGCTGGTATCAATGTGCGTAACATCTGGGTCAGGCGCTTATGTATGTATATATATATATATATATATATATATATATATATATATATATATATATATATATAGTTGCACCCGGGTATATAGAACCCACTTATAACGAATTATTGTGTATATCGAACAGATGCAAAATTCCCTTGAAAATCTCATGCAAATGTATAGTACTGGTGCACGCGCCTATTGAACTCGCGTTCACCAACACATTCGGTGTATCGAACGCGGCGCCACGCCGAGGACCTCAAAGTGCACAAATAAGTGCACTTTGGGGTCTTCTGGCACCTGGAGGTGGAGAAGAGAATGCGCAGTCAGTTGAGCCCCGTCGAGTTGTTCGGCTAGCCCACGCATGCTACCTCGAAAGTCAACATTCTTTCTTTCGGATTTTCGTGGCGTACGTCATCGTGTGGGTTGAGTGCCTATTCGTGGGTTCATTTTCCGCAAGCGATCGCCGCTGCAAGTGTAAAGAAAAAAATCAACTTGGACTTAGCAATAAAGTTGAAAGTGGTCCAGCAATTTTTTTCTTTGCAGATAAATAAAGCGTGGTTGCTCCCCCGAGTTGCGTGCAGAAATTTAGCGTCCCTCGGACGCGCGAATCGGTAAGCCGCCGTTTGCCTCAGGGCCTCTTGTTTTATATATCGAATTACCTATATATCGAACTTTCTGGTGATCCCCTTTATATTCCATATATCCGGGTTCAACTGTATATATATATATATATATATATATATATATATATATATATATATATATATATATATATATATATATATATATATATAGCTCTTAAAGACCCATCTATCTTAAGATCGGAGCTAAAAGCAATAAAACTCTAACGTAAGCGAGGAAAGGTAACAGTGTAATAAAATGTCAAGAATGATAATAAAGCACCTCTGTAGACTAAGCAAAAAAACTGCGATAGTCATCGCTTTTGCGAGCGAACGAGATGCACTGACGATAACACGAGGGCATAGTGCCCGTTTCCTCTGATAAATACCTTTACACAAGCACTTCACAATGCGTTTATGTCATTCTTAATGTGTTGGCGCCACATTACGATGTGATGAGAGCGCTCATTCACGTACGACTGTCTCACGTTTATTTTTCGGCACACGGAGGAGTCTGGGCCTTGTTACAGTTGCGCCAAAGCGTGCGAAGCTGACACAGCGCAGCTACCCGCTGCGGTAGGGCTGTGGCGTTGCGCTGCCGAGCACGAGGTCTCGGGTTCGAACCCGGCCACGACGGTTGCGTTCAGGTGGGGCGCGAAATGCACAAACGATCCGTGCACCGTCCATTGGGTTCACGGTAAAGAACATCAAAAAAAAAAAAATGCGGATGTCCTTCGCTATTCGGCGTGCCTCATAATGAGATCGATCGTGGTTTTGGCACGTAAAGTACCGGAATTATTTTTCAATTTAATCCTTCAGGGCGAATCACGCCCTATCTGCCACTGTATTGTGCCATATATAGTGCCTGCCAGATGATTCCGAGCGAGCTAATTGCCTGGCGCAAATGGATTACGCGAATGGACGTTTCCCTGTGGCATGTTCCTACGCGCAAGAACGTAGCCTGCTCAGTCTCGAGCAAAGCCTCCAGCTAACTGTTCAACGCCAGAGCATGCGTCGCAGCTTCCACCATACATTTACAGATTATACTGTAGAAAGACGTGTAAATGAGTAAATCCACGCTCGACACAGCAAACAGGGAAGATCTTTCGTACTTCGCCGAACCCATTAATGACTATTCGATCGGGCCATCGCCTACAAGGGCCGTCACAAGGAAAAGATGAGCCGCGGCTGTGACCTCTGTTCGCATGTGCACTAGCGCTCATTGAGACACTTCAAGAAATTTGCATAGCTAATGAAGACTACAAATGAATTAAACTGCGACAAACAAGTTGCTTTACGTTCCACCATCGCTATATAGCGCGCAGAGATCAATAAACAGCCTGACGCAAGCCTGTCGCCAAGTGCCGCCTGCGTAGCTATATACTGATAAGCGCCGGAGCGATCAGCCAACGCGTGCGACGCGAAAACCAGACGAAAAGTCGGGTTGCGCAAGTCCGTCCAGTGAAGGACATGAGTCGTGGTTTTCGCGAATGCTCGTTTGATCCACGAGCACGGGCCCGCACCGATAACGCAGCATATCCTCAGGCCGTCTACTAGCTGACCGTCCGTCTGTTTGACTAGGCGCAACGTCACGGCATCGGCAGACGGCCTGCCTATATGGGCGATAGTACGCTATCGCCCATGGTTAGAGTAGACGCTACGTCACTGCAGGGCTCGCGGCGATAACAGTTTCCCGCACGGTAAGAAAGAAACGAAAAGTACGACAGAAAGAATCCTCGATGGTTACCTAAATCAATGTGAAACATGCCTCCCCTGCACGTGGCGCAAAGCCCGAACGAACTCGCGAACTCGCTGATGCGCGTGCATCAGCGGAAAAATCTGTGACCTTGGACGGTCTCGCGTTTTACCTTGGCTCCGACTAGGCAAAGAAATGCTTCGCATTTAAAAACGCAATTACAATGATAACTCTCGAACTTGTACTATTGCGATAAGTGTGAGCTACAACGCGAAAGCGCAGTGGCAAAGCGCTCGCGCGTTATATATCATACTGAGCGCGATAGTATGTAGTTTAATTCGAAGAAATGGTGCGGTGTTGGTGGCTAAATTATGCGCGAGTATTTGTATTCAAGAAGCATCTCGTCCGCCACTTCGGATCACATCGAGCAGTTCCGGCAGCGATGGTCATCTCGAGTGTTTGGAGGGAGGACTGGAGGTGCACATGGCATGTTCGTAAGTATACTTGCGCATCTGCATCCGCGCTAAAGCCAGCGCGCGCACTATTCCAGTTGAATGTAGTGCAAGCACTCTTTGCGGTTAATGAAAACTGAGGCTTGCGACTAGCAATTAATGCTTTACAAGCGATTAGAGTGTGCAACATTAACGTTCGGTGCTCGTACCTTGACGTCTATATTGTGTTCTTTCGTCAACTTTGCCCGCCGATAATGTACACTATGGCGTCAGATGGAGACGTTTCGCCAGTTTCTTCCCATGTACTACTCTTCGTCATTCGCTCGAACGCTGTCACTCCACCATTATACCCGGAAGAAGCCACTCGGCGTAAAGGCTCATTCACACTAGGCCAACAAGACACCGATTTTGGTCTGCCGACTGTTGGCGACCGCAGTTCACAGGACGGAAAACGCTGTGGCCAACGGTTAATAGGAAGGAAAACGCTTTCGCCAACAATCGGCGTACCAAAATCGGTGTCGTGTCGGCCTAGTGTGAATGAGCCTTAAAAATAACGCTAACTGACATAGAGCTTTAGAAATACAGTCGCAGGGGTCATATTTTATAAGGATTCCTTTCATTTTTCATTCATTCCGTCCTTATTCATTGACGCCGTTGTAAGTGCTATATGAGCCACTTGGCGAGACGCGTGATAAGAAAAGAATTAGAATTGAAATGGATCGTAACAAAATACAGCCGCAGCTTACGCTTACGGCTCGCAGCAAAGGTGACCGCTATGCCATCCCAAAAATTTTATTTACTGTCTCTCCGACACTGCACGGTGAGCTCTTTAGCCAGTTCATGCTGCAAGTGTGCGCAGTATTTCGAATGCGCCGTTGGAGGATGGCCTTTCTTCGCTGGTCGTAAAGAATCTGAGCACCCCGAGACGACTCTTTTATCTAAGCCACAGAACGCCTGTCAGCTCGTGACAACACCGCCTGTATGAGAATTCACATTAATGCTGCTGGCCTTTGGAACTCGTTTACTTGAAGTGATACGCGTGGTATGCCTGCCATGATCGTGCTGCGCCTGCACATATTATTATTATTATTATTATTATTATTATTATTATTATTATTATTATTATTATTATTATTATTATTATTATTATTATTATTATTATTATTATTATTATTATTAATACCATTCAGGGCTTCGCCCACCAAGGCGTATGAGGTAATGATAGTAAAAAAGTGCATCAAATAAAAGGATGCATGTCTTTACGATGCAGCTATTGCGACAATGACGTTGCTAAATCGTTGTGCACGTTAACCAACGGGTATAGAGTCCTCTAAAACATTAGGCTCGAGTGGCACTCAGTCAGAACTTCTCGTGGCTGATATTCTGAGTCCCAGAGCACAGCCACAGCAAGTGACGAGTGTCCACCCGTATGCCCAGGAGCCATATTAGCTGGAATATTTTTGTTTCAGTTTCCAGAAAGCTGACGAAAGCATTTGCAAAGCATTTATGCTTTCTTTCTTTCTTTCTTTCTTTCTTTCTTTCTTTCTTTCTTTCTTTCTTTCTTTCTTTCTTTCTTTCTTTCTTTCTTTCTTTCTTTCTTTCTTTCTTTCTTTCTTGGTTCATTAAGTTTGCTTCAAGGAGCAGCCTACCTGGGGCCGTCCAGCATTTGTAATTTTTGGATAGCAATGAATTACGCTGAGGCAGGACGAGACCAAGACATACACAGGGCGCGACCTCGCGGCTGCTTATTTATACGATGCAAGCGAGAAACGCATGTTCACACCAATTTAAGCGTACACGAGGTGGCATGCTTCAAGTACCATTGCTTGAAACGCTCAGGCGGAACAATCGCCAGCCTAGAATATCAGGCTAAGCCCAGCTACAGCTACTGCCACCATCGCCATTACCACCACCATTACCACCACCACCACAACAACAACAACAACGAGGCGTCACAAAACGTAGAAGTTTCACTCGCAAACAACGATGATTTCAAAGAAAGACACGACTTAATGTTTCGTTATATTCCCGGCCCCGGCAAAATACAAAAACGATCGTGTACCATGCATTGAGTGCACGTTAAAGAACCCCAGGTGGTCAAAACTACTAATCCGGGGTCCACCACTGTATATACGGCGTGCCTCAAAATCAGATCTTGGTTTCGGCACGTGAAACCTAAGAATTTTATTTTAATTAATTTTAACTTCATGTTTACATTGCATCCCGCCTGTTTTCGTCGATCGAGCGGACATCAGATCTTCGCCCAAAAACCATCCGCGGCATCTATATCGTCATCGGACACCACACGCGAACGAAAGGTTTCGGTTATCCTTAGTTCCAGTTTTAGAACCATTCTCTATGAAACAAACATCCGAAGAGCGAAAAAAGATTTAAAAAAAAAAAATGGCACGCTCTTTTGTGGTTGCTGACGCGTAGAAGCCAGTCGATGTATCGGAAGCGTCGCCATAGAAACCTCATGGCGGTCTCTGATAGGGCTCCTTGCACTACGTGGGCTTCCAAACCCCGGTCCCTCGAATCAACGAGCCTTTCGGACCACGATGGCGTTTCCTTGACGTAAGAGTGACGTATAGGCGTTTCGTTGTGTTTCCAGCTGCGCCTGAATGCGTCGTTTCTTTCTGCGAAAGAAAGAAAGAAAGAAAGAAAGAAAGAAAGAAAGAAAGAAAGAAAGAAAGAAAGAAAGAAAGAAAGAAAGAAAGAAAGAAAGAAAGAAAGAAAGAAAGCGAACAGTAAAAGATTAGGCATTGATTTCCTGCCGAGGGTCTACGCGAGCGTCGCCGAAGGATCGAATGAGGTTAAAGAGACGGCCTGTATTGATTCATTCTAACAGGATTAAAACCTTGACTTCGTTTATAGATATTTCTGTTTTCTCTGGAACAGTAAACGCGTACGTATGTGGGCGAGGGTGAGTCAATATCAACGGAGAAAATTAGTTCCAGATAATGTTTGGGGTCAGCCTAAACCTAAGCATTGGAGTTGAAACGCGTCCAGTAAAAAAAAAAAAAAAAAAAAAAAAAAAAAAAAAAAAAAAAAGGCGTGAGTTGATCAATGCCACTCACTAATGGATCTTCGTAGTGTATTCGGTATATAGACAAACTGAGAGTGGAATTAGCTTTCACATTAGCGTTTACACTGGTATCCTGTATAGGTTAACGGAGACAACAATTAAATAGTGATCAAGGAACCGCCTTGAGCGAAATTTATTGTCGCTCTTTGTTGCGGCAAGTCGCTGGGGCTGACACAAGGGCTATTTGTGAGTCTGTCTCCTGCTCATGTACGAAGGAGCAGCCGACCCCATCTGCCGGTAGAAATATCTTGTTTATTCGTGTCAAGAAATAAAAAATAAGCGCTGGCGCTGTTACTTATTCAGAGTACGCGGGATAGTAATTTAACCAAATGCACAATATTTCAACCACCATAGACGTATTTTCTTGTTTGTCAGTGTTCTCTTTCTTCTTTACTTTTAATTTCATTGCAGAGAGAGAGACAGAGAGAAAGGCAAACGAAATACAGAGAGGTTAACCAGAGAATATTTTCGGTTAGCTACCCTATACCGGGAGAGAGGTAGCCCTCCCGTTCTGTTATATTTTTTTTTTTTTTTTTTGGTTTTGCATGGTCTTGCATGGCTTTTTGAATTTCGTGTTCCAGACTAGAGTGGTTCCTTTCCTGACATACTTCATCCATGTGTGACCGAAACGCCGCTGAGTCAATTCGTTGGAGAGTCGTAGAGGAGTTCATTTCATTTAAATAATCCCTTGATCCTCAGATATGTGGGTATATGGTCACTCCCATGTGATTCGGTGTCTGAGAACCATTTCACGTTTCTTTCAAGACGACGAGAGACCAGGGTCAAATCTGGACAGCTGCTGTATGTAAGCCCTCGTAAATATGTCGGACTACCGCTGCTGAGGCAATAAAGGTCCTGCTGTGTGGCAAAAGATGCCTAGGCTACCTCCCCTGGAGTCCATCTTCAAAATCCCCCAAAGCGAATGGTAAGCATTAACATCTCCGGTGAGGATCGTAGGGCCGGGTGTCGCTAATAACACGTCGCGCAGTCGTTTAGAGTCGAAGCGACTTGAAGGACCAATGTAGACAGTGACAAGAGTAAATGCAAGCTCCTTCGTTTTTACAAATAAACAACCGTACTGGTCGTCGTCGTGAGGCGGGACTGGGTGCAACACGTATGTCAATTCACATTTAATATATACAATGACCTTGCTCACATCCCCACCGGTAGACGATATGAATGCCTCATAGTCAGAAACGCGGATGGTATTCTGAACGTTCGGTTCACTAATTACGAGGACGAGAATACGGTTTTCGAAGACGAAGTGTCTAAAATCTGAAATCCTGGATTTGCGGCCCCGGGCATACTACTGGAATAGAGACGCTTTCTTGACTTCAATGCGGAAGGGCAGCGAGGGATGGGTCATGGTGCTGTGTAATGTAATGATGCTATTTTAATGTAAGTGAAGAATCACCTCAGTAGTCTAAGCGTATGTGCTTCGCGCCGACTGGACCCATGTCTCATAGCATAAAGCCCATCGAAATATATTCTCTTGGACAATCTAATAATACGCCTGCAAATTTTGGTTCAGACAGACTACCTTTTGTCCGGCTCATGCCCACAAGTTGCCTATTTACTAAGAGCGGACATCTATAAGTCGCCGCAACAAAATCTGCCGCGGAAATCCCAGCAGCTGTGGCACAAAGCTGTGCGTAAGACCCCGAGACATCTTTCAGACTTTGTGTGCCTGAAACACTCACTGAAACTCGTTCAAGAATTAAAAAAAAGCGCACACACATACATTGAAGCAATTAACGTCAAAGAAAAAGCATACATTGCGTCAAATTCTGAGAGGGGGGGGGGGGGGGGGGATGCGGGTGCTGTGCGTTAAGGCGAAGTCACAGGAAGGTAAGAATGAAGTCTTTCTTTCTTTCTTTCTTTCTTTCTTTCTTTCTTTCTTTCTTTCTTTCTTTCTTTCTTTCTTTCTTTCTCTTGTATGAACGTGCCTTGTTGAAGGCGATGTCCTTATGGCTCGCGTATTTACCCCCTCTTCGGCAAAATGGGGCGCATCGCTCACGTCCCAGCGAAGAGACTGGAATGCAGCCAAGACACCGATCCTTTCCCGGGCACATACCTCCACGCAAACCAGGCCTTAGAAAGGCCCGCGCAAACACGGTATATACTACACGGTAGACTCCGTGCGGCAGTTTATACATCGCGGAAGCAGCACACCGTGTGTCAACGGGCGCCGATTGCGTCGGTATGTGAAAGGAGAATCGCTCTTCGGGGCAAAACCCATTGTGCAGTCGGCTGGAGTCCGCGTCGCTACATACCGCGATAAAGTTGAGCGCTAACTTGTCTCTGGTGGCTGCCTTCGACAAACTCGCGCGTGGTTCTTCCACGCATTTAGATTCGATTCATTCCCATCCTTATCTCAGTTTTCATTCTTTGACTACTTGTTTTTATCGACGTGTTTGCGCCTCGCGCTTTACTTTGTTCGAATCTCAAGGAACTAGCTGCTGGCCGTTTTCTGCGATACGGCGCTTCCGTACGTGCACGCAGTCTTACCTCAATGCTGCTCACATTTAAAATCCGAGCGAGAATAATCCCGGCATTCTCAAACGATCCTCTACTCGGAGTTCTTCATCCACTCGACTGAGTTGAGCACAGCGCCACCCCTAGGCGTAAAAAGAGGATACGCTTTTCAAGAATTATTTAAATTTAATTAAATGCTGGGGTTTGACGTGCCAAAACCGCGATCTGATTATGAGGCATGGCGCAGGGAGGGACTCCGGATTAATTTTGACCATCTGAGGGTCTTAAACGTCAAGAATTGCCGCGGAGCGTCAATGAAGAGCAGTGACCACTTCTGTCGATGGGTGGCGCTTCCATTCACTTCCTCTATATTCGAGGTGGAAGGCAGAGTGGAGGAAGGTGCTATAATACGGGTATAAGGAGATCCAAGGAGGTCGATTTTTTGTTAGTTACAACTTACAACCATATATGAAGAACACAGACAATGAAGCCAAAGAACGCTTAGGGAATATTGTGTGTTACTTTTAATTGAAATTTATAAACAATGAGGACAGGAAAATTGAAGGGAAGGAAAAGCCGAACCGACATTTCCGCATTATGCGTGCGTTGCTTTACAAGTGGAGAGATTTGAAACGCTTTCCCAGAGTAACTGCTTTCGCCACACAACAGGTGGCCTGCGCAATTCGCAGCTGGAGACGGAAAGAACTTCGCGTATCTTTTGGCGGAGTAACGCTCGCACATACCTATGTGCGTGGCATGCAAAGAATGCGAGGCTCCGTATCTTTATTTCTGTTTACTAGACCTCTTGAACGCCTTGTAGTATGCCGGCCTTCGTCTCCACGAAGTGACTATAGGTTTTGGAAGAGCAAGAAAGTACAAAGGTGGTGTCTAACGCTGACAGCAAACTTACACGAACCTACACATATTACATCGCCTGCACCCCACAGCCTACAGGGACGAATGCCCGTGGTGTGGGGCCACACCAACCCTATACCACATTACGTGGGAGTGCACGCTACACAACATAGAACACCATGACACGAACACGACGAGGGAGCAATGGGAGGCACTGCTGTCCAGCTCGGCCCTCGACGACCAGCTCAAGCTGATCCAGAGAGCAGAGAAGATGGCAAGAGCCAGCGGAGCCCTGGACTAGGGGCCCCGACCATTAGCGATGTGTGTGTGTGTGTGTGTGTGTGTGTGTGTGTGTGTGTGTGTGTGTGTGTGTGTGTGTGTGTGTGTGTGTGTGTGTGTGTGTGTGTGTGTGTGTGTGTGTGTGTGTGTGTGTGTGTGTGTGTGTGTGTGTGTGTGTGTGTGTGTGTGTGTGTGTGTGTGTGTGTGTGTGTGTGTGTGTGTGTGTGTGTGTGTGTGTGTGTGTGTGTGCGTGCGTGTGTGCGTGCGTGCGTGCGTGTGTGCGTGCGTGCGTGCGTGCGTGCGTGCGTGCGTGCGTGCGTGCGTGCGTGCGTGCGTGCGTGCGTGCGTGCGTGCGTGCGTGCGTGCGTGCGTGCGTGCGTGCGTGCGTGTGTGTGTGTGTGTGTGTGTGTGTGTGTGTGTGTGTGTGTGTGTGTGTGTGTGTGTGTGTGTGTGTGTGTGTGTGTGTGTGTGTGTGTGTGTGTGTGTGTGTGTCGTCCATACTTCGAAATGAACGACGTGGAACAGCCGAAGTGCTGTTGCATCGTTATTGCTGGGATATCACGCATACCTGAACTAATAAACATGACCTGCGCTCAGCAAGGAAAGACAAATTTCACTCGATGACAGAGAGATCGAGTGGAAAAAATAAATGCTAGTGAGGTTGCCTATGTGATCAGGTCAGCACATTCATTCATCTCTTACAGGTCATTACTTCACATGTTTACTTCCCCTTTCTCTTTTAATCCCCATGCCCCCTTCCCCCAATGCAGGGTAGCAAACCGGACGTGCGTCTGGTTAACCTCCGTGCCTTTCTTCTATTTCTCACTCTCTCTCCATCATTATACTGTTCTTCCGCAAGTACTGCAACCATGTGAAGAAGAAAAAATGGCAGCATTCTCATTGTTATGTACATGTAAATTCTGGGAAGCTCATTCGAATATTGTGAGCGCCATCAGATGTCGGTGTCGCGGGTGGGTGTGCTATGAGAAGCAGAACGGACCTACACGAAGCGGAAGGGCGTAAGCGAACTTTTATTCGAGGTTGTCGTACCGCCCTGTTGTAGGTTCGTGCTTCACAGCTGCACGAATTCAACTTTGATCCCGATGTAACTATAACGATAGGGTGGGCTGTATCCCGGCTCATTTAATCCTACATTGTTGAGAGAGGCATTTACGTTCTTTCATTGAAGCGTAGGTTATGACGGCGTGAAAAAGGCGCCTGCCAGGCATCTCGCATAGAGTGCGTCGCAGTATATTTGGCACGCAACTTAGCTCCAAATCTTTTTAGACCTTCAGTAAGCGGTCAGTGACTATGAAAGGTGCCTTCTTTGCATGACCATTTTCAACTGTAGCCCAAAATCTGAAGTGTAGCGCATTTTTAGCTGTAGCGTGTGTGTGCCTCCTCTTTGCCATTCCTTATTACAAAGAGAGAAACAGAGACGAACGAAAGTATAAGGACATGGAGATTACCCAGAACAAAAAATCTGGTTTGCTACCCTACACTGGGAAAAGGGAGAGGAAAAGGCAGGTAGATAAGAAGGGAATAGAGAGACAGAGATCGCAGACACACTTTCACAGCCGTTGGCATAAAAGAGTATAATAGTTAACACTAGTCTATATCTTACGTATACTCTACCGAGAATGCAGTAAGATAATTATAGGGTTATAGCTCGCAGGGCGCACCGCACGGCGCGACACCACATGCGTGATGAGATAAAATATCATGCAAAGAGTGCCTACCATACCGCCCAGCACCACACCACAACCTGCCACACGATAACGCGCATGCTTCATATATAGCGACGTATGTCATCAGCATATACCACAGCAGAAGACAGTTGCCAGTTTTACCACTTCAAAGCTAGCTCGTCCCCGCGTGTGTATTAACAAGCTGTAAATGTCGTGTGAAAAACTTTCCGTTCCGTAACTAGCATGTGCGAGAAACTCAGCTGCTGACGGCCTTTTCATCGCGTAACATTCTCCCTTTCTTGCTTTCCTTTTTCGGCCTTGCCCCCACCCCAAAGTATATTAACACAACGCCAAACACATCATGCTCGCTCAGTGACTGATGAGACTAGTATTTTCCGGACGAACGTGTTTGTTGAGCTCGGTGCGTCTGGCTCTTATCCACACTTGCACGCGCGCCCCGAGGGATTCACTATACGGCTTCAGGGTCGCTGCCCGGTGGCGCCGCAGTAAAACGCGTCGGCGACCGATCGGGACGGCCGCACGTGGCCGCAGGCTTAGGTGAGAGGGCGATGTTTGATTCATTATTGAGGCGCCACGTTAGGTATGCGACGGCGGCGACGGCGACGCACCATATGGTATCCGTGGCGCGCCGCACGTTAACGGGAATACCGATTGCGAGAGGCCGCAAGCAATGGTATTAGATACGCGTCGGCATTTGACCGTGTACAAAAGCGTACACCTTATAACGCTGTACACGTTAAGCTTCGACGTGCGCTCTTTCTTTATTTACTTCTGTCTGTTTAGTTTTTTTAACGAGCCTCGTGGTTGTAGGGCTGTCGCGCTTATAGCCTCAATGTTGCTTGTTTTCTAACTACAGCACGCGTGCTGACTGTGATTTTACACTGTTCGTAATCCTGTCTTTCCTGGGCTGTCCGGTTAGGTTGGGAATTTTTTACCATTTCGGGGGAGGCCGGGAGTGAAATGACAGGGTTATTCTGGTCAACGTAACCGGTAGGTGATACTGTGGGTAATCCCCAGTCTCGTAATGCTGCCATTCATTCATTTATATTTCCTCTATAGGTCAAAATGGAGGAGGTTGCAGACTACATATATATATATATATATATATATATATATATATATATATATATATATATATATATATATATATACTACCATGACGGAATTGCAGCCATCGCTGCAATTGCGTCATGGTAGTGTGGTGGGTTTACCGGTGGTTCGAATGGAAACTATTTCAAACACTAGCTTCCCGCCTCCCGGACACGCGACTTTATTTAAAGCTGAACAGCCTGCAACACACGTGATATAGACGTTGAGAACGTGTTCACTTGGGCTCTGATCTGGTTATAACGATTTTCGTTGGTGTTTTCGTATCGCTGATAGATAGATAGATAGATAGATAGATAGATAGATAGATAGATAGATAGATAGATAGATAGATAGATAGATAGATAGATAGATAGATAGATAGATAGGTACACTGTAAACGAAAATACCCCCGCATGGGAATTTTAACGAGGTGATGTGCCCTATATACTCCCATCCTTCAATATTTATTCCGATGTATGGGAGGAATACAACGGCATTCCCTCGTTTCACTCCGCTCACAACCTGTGGGAGGATAAGGGCGGACATGACGTGATTTTATTCCGCCTTCAAAATTTTGTTCTCCCCGGGAACTCCGCACAGGGAGTTTTAAAAAACTCCCCTGCCAGAACAGGTTGGTCACGTGGTGCTTCCCATAAGGCTGTGCGCCGCGCCAGCGACCGGCCGCGTTCGGCGGAGTCGGCGGTGCTCATGGCTGACGGTTTGTTTACATCTGTGAAGTGTCGTTCCGTGCCAGCGTTTCGCCGATTTTCTTTCCCTTACTTCCTTCCAGAAAGTGTTATAGGCCTGTCTGAAGCTCACTGCATCTCATCTTCATGTGCGTTAGCTGTGATCACTCTGCTGGCAACGATGAATGCAAGAGCAACGATTTCAAGTGCGGAAAAAGGCTTAGTTGTGACCACGAAGCTGCCGGTTGACTCGTGATGTCGGCTCGGGTTTCTGGCTGTGCTTCCGTGTTGCGTGACCTTGACTTGTGTTGCTCAGTGAGTTCAATACCACTTTTATGTCCTTTTGAGTATATTCTGACAACGTCCGGTGTAAAGTGCCGCGTAGCAATGGCAACAGCAGCCACGGTTCGAGCGACAACGTCCGTGATAGCCGCACATGAATGCCATATTCCGACTTCGTCACGGTGCTGTGCTGCCAGTAAGTTAGACCGTGGTGCAAGCAACTCTTTTATGATTCTGTGTACGGATATCCTCGCCCAAGAAATACGGTAGGACGTAAGTACGTACTGTGAATAAAGCTTCTTACTGAGCGATGTGAATTGAATTGTTATCGCGCAGTTCTGTTTTGATCACGTCGTTGCTTCGGATATTGCATTAACATCAGCTCCATCCAACATACTGATTTAGGAGCATACCTGCTGGCTCCGAGCGTGAGGATTCGTTTGCCAGATGAGCGATATGGCTCCGTTTCACAGCCGAGAGACATTGCTTGGACGCGGAGCAAGTAGTGCGGTGAAAAAAATGTATGACTACGCAATTTTCGGTGTTACGTAGGCTGCTACGGGTCATGCTCACATGTAATAAATTGTTATCCAGCCACAATTCTTTCGCATGAAGCTAATTTTGTCATGAAGCACGCGCACGTACATTTTTCTTGCGTACTGTAACTAACGCACTACTTTTTGGCCGCGGACGCCGGCAGTGTGCGAAGTCGCTTCAGCGCTCACGGAATGGCATTCTAATTTTGAAAAATTATGCCATGAACGTTGTTTTTTCAATATTCTAAGTTAACAGTTCCGTGTGGATTTATGTTTCATGTTGTTTTCGGAGAGACCGATCTCATATGTGCGAGCCTGTGAGTCGTAACTCTGAAAACACTGCAGCTGCTCGCTAGGCCGTTTCGAGACCCACATTATCGTGGCTATATATACTGGCAGGGTTGCTTCTTGTTGTGTGTCGAGTGTGCGTTGGATGGCTTTCACAGCTCTTCGTCGGGTGTTTCTCAAATGTTTGTGTTATGTATTGTTTGGTCTCGTTCACTTGTTTCGCAGAATTTGGCTTATGCTTGTGTGTATATTTCGGAATTTGACCCGAAGCCTCTACATAAAAATTCTCCACGCAAATTAACGTGTCTTTTTTATACTCCCGGTGCACCTCGAAAAAACTCCGTCCAGCTCGAAGTAAAAAATAAAAATGACAGAAAAAAAAAAAACTCCGAAGGCACCACGCAAAAATTCCGCCCGCACGGAGTAAAAATTATACTCCGATCATTCGGAGCATAATAAACTCCCAACCGGGGGGTCGCTAGAGGACAAGCATTATACTCCCACCTGAGAGTTATTTCCGTTTACAGTGTAGATAGATAGATAGATAGATAGATAGATAGATTATTGCTCCAGCCGATTTTAATATAAGTGGTATTTCCCCTTGAGCACAGCTCTTTCCGTCTAGAAATCGCAAATCAAAATGATGTATATCTTCACGCACGTGGTAACGGGTGCCGAATTGGCACAGAGAAGTAAAACGAAATCGAGTTGCACTATACCACCTTGCCCCACCATTGGCTATTTTAGATTTCGTAGTAACTCTTAAGTACAACGAGTGTGATTTACAGCGAGAGTTGCGACGAGTGTTAAGTACAACGAGTGTGTACAACTCTTGCATGCAACTGCCTCGTATTACAGTCTTCTCGCTGTGGTGTTCGAAAAGTTTGGGAATCGTGCAAGCACAAATGACCACTGCGCTCTATATACTGTTCTGCTCTGTCGGCTGTTTCCTTCGTCGGGCTATGGCGGCTGAGTCGGGCTTCGCACGTTTTCAATGGCGCTCTTCGGCCATACCTGGCCTCATAGGAGGAGAAGAAAAGGCAGTGAGGCCAGCCAGAGGCTCGTCTATTTTGCTACCTTACACCGGAAGAAGGATATAAGCAAACAAACAAACAAACAAAATTAAAGAAGGAAGAGAACTGTTATAAGCTCTAGCAGTGCGCACACGTGGGGCTGCTCATCACTCCTACAATCGGTCCCTGAGGCGGTTTGACCACTATCGTTTACAAGGACGGTTGAAAAGATTGTTGCCGACAATCACTCGCGCAACCGAAGACATCTAACGGAGCTGGAGGCAGGTTGTGTGGAAATCGCGAAAGAAAGGCGACACCAGCTCGCACTTACTACGTTTCCAGAAGAATGGTCGCTAGGCAAACCGTTCAGCCGGATGGCAACTGAGAATTCTGGCCAGACAGCGAGCTTCGTCTTTGGCTTCTCTTACCGCGTGTAAAATTATGTCGCTATAGCATGTAGGTATTATACTGTCACCACTGTTTTGTTCTTGCTTCCAGCACAGTATAGATGAAAGCTGATCAAAAAAAAAAAAAAAGTGTCCACTCGAAAGTAGCCTGAAGCCACAAAGGAAGCCCCACACGGGTTCTTCGGAAGTCGGAATGAAAGCTTCGCAGTTGAAGTATTCTATAGCTTCCTGCCCCTTGCGTATTTTCGTTGAATTTATTTGATTTTGAATATGTAAGCTCGTGCATCTCTCTATATCCACCAAACAGTGTGTGTAGAATGTCAGTTGAAGGCGTAGATGTTGCAATTACGGTGGCACAACAAGTGGTTTTATGTTTGTACGTACTGTTAGTCATTGGGCTGACCACCTTCGCTATATTATACATCACCTGATCGCATGTGATATAGAATCTAACCGCGGGCCTGGTCTTGATTCCTTAGCTAAAACCTTAGCTAAAAATCGGTATTAGAAACCGTTCGTAAATTAGATGCTGAACAGCAGGCTATACTGTGCGAAATATGAAGTATAAAAGAGAAGCAGGAAGCAATGGAGAGTGAAGTAAGGCACCTGAAAGAAGAACAAAAAGCTACTGCTAGTGAAGTCATGCGTCTAAACGACGAGCAAAAAGCCATATCTGGTGAAGTCGCCAGCTTGACAGCTGAACTTGCATCAATTAAAACTGCTCCTTCTTCGCTCAATCCGGCTGATAATAGCGCCGGCTGCAGTTCATTAAGAGAAGCTCATTAGGAGTTCTGAGAAGCTTTAAATACAAATAACTAGCGCATTATTGGAGTGCGTACACAGGTGGGCGCGTTCTCTGAAGGTAAACGCAGACCGATTATAGCTAAGTTTACTTTCTTTAAGGATAAGCAAACCGTTTTAGCATCTGCACGCAAGCTAAATGAATCTGCCTTTTCAATCCGAGAGGATTTTTCGCCATTGACACGAGAAGCTAGAAAAAAGTTACTTGAGTTTGCGAAAAGTAAAAATAAGCCCTTCAAGCTGTCTGTGGAGAAGCTTCACATGAAAAAAAAAGAAAAGAAAGAAACCTACACCTATGAACACTCCACTAAAACGATTGTCTTACCTTCCAGGTAGCTAGCGCCAGACTATTAGCTCAAGCGTTCAAGAAAAAAACCCAGCCAAAACCGCCAGCATGTTCATTATCACTGTCTTTCGCTAACATTCGAAGCCTGCTGCCTAAGCGCGATATGGTTTGCTCTTTCCTTGAATATACCTGTTCTGACATAATTTTACTAACTGAGACGTGGCTGCGTCCAGATATAACGAACAATGAACTCTTTTGTGGTAGCACTTTGTATAATGTATAGCAGACATGACCGCACTGAGAAAAGAGGTGGTGGCGTCTTAGTAGCAATCAAAAAAGCTGTCTCATCCTTTGTTGTTTATACCGATTGTGGTCTGGAGATTGTCTGGGTTGCGTGTTCGTCCCCTTCCGTTAAGCCATTAATCTGTGCTTGCTACCTACCACCAGATACGGACCATATTTTCGTTCAACAGCTGCTCAACAGTATTGAAAGTGCTATCCAGCAATTTTTCGCGACTCACATTTATATTTTTGGTGACCCTAATCTACCGGATATCCATTGGTCCCAACTGTCTTCTACCAATCGAACTTCGGCCGAGTTCGTCAACTTAGCGTTAGATTTTATCCTATTTCAGGTAGTGTCTGAGCCCACATGAGGCTCGAATGCCCTCGATCTGTTATTGACTAATGTTCCTGAGACAGTTGGCCCCATTTCTTGCCTAGAAGGTTTCAGTGACCCTGATTTACTGCATTTACAGGTTAATATTCCGTTACCATTTCCAGGCGTCGCTGTCAAACAAATCCGTAATTATAATAAGGCTAACTATGTGGATATGAACGCTGATCTAACTACGTTTTATTGTGATACATTCCTACCCTCGTTTTCGTGTTGTTCAGTTAATGAAAACAGGGTGCTCTTTAAAGACACTCTTTTAGCATTAGTTGATAAGTACGTTCCCCTAATTACAATAGCTAATGATAAGTCTAAACCCCGGTTTAACAAGCATATTCGTACTTTACGAAACCGAAAAAAAAAAACTACTGTATACACGAGCTAAAATTTTGAGCTGTCCTTCCGCATGGGCTTTTTACAAAGATTACTTAAAGAATTACCGCGCCGAAATAATCTCAGCTAAACACAAGTATTACTCGCAAGATCTACCCTCCCTTCTTATGACTGACCCGAAAAAGTTTTGGCGAGCAATTGCTCCTGATCGTCTCACCCACAACGCAACGATGACTAGACAGTGATGTCCGATCAAGAGTCTGCGTGCGAGTTTAATAGGTTCTTTGCATCAGTATTCTCCATTGAAGATCATTCCCAAGTGCCCATTGTTTCCGATCTCGGTTTGCGATTCATGGCGCCAATTAACATTACAGCAGAAGGGATAGCAACACTCATCTCAAATCTCAAAGTATCATCTTCCACAGGCCGAGATAACATAAATTCTAAGATATTAAAAAAATACCTTGTCCATCTCTGGACAAATCCTATGTATCATTTTTACGCAGTAATTATCATTAGGACTGCTCCCGAATGACTGGAAGGTTGGCAAAAAAGTTCCCGTGGTTAAAAGTGGTAACAAGAATTCGTCGGAAAATTACCGCTCTATCTCAGTTACCTGCATCTGTTGCAAATTGCGCGAACATATAATTTCATCTAATATTTTTAACCACCTGGAGTCTAACAACTTCTTTATTAATCAGCACGGGTTCAGAAAATCATTTTCGTGCGACACCCAGCTATTTCAACTCACATCCGACCTGCATTTTGACATGGATAATAGCGTTCAAACTGATTGTATCTTTTTCGACTACTCTAAAGGGTATTTGATCGCGTTGCTCACTCTCGGCTAATTTCAAAATTATTTGCTTTCGGACTTGACTCACAAACGCTATCTTGGCTTCGAATTTTTTTTTCTTTTTTTTTACATTACGTAGGCAGCTAGCAGTAGCAAATTCTTCTTCGTCTTCTTCTCTTTCTGATGTGACTTCTGGTGTACCACAGGGTAGTGTTTTGGTGTCCTCTGCTTTTTCTAATTTACTATAATGACTTACCCTCTAACATTTTCTGCTGCATGAGACTTTTTGCCGACGATTGAATTATATGTAGAGCTATGAAAAGTCCTGATGACCACATCTGCCTTCAAAACGATCTTAACCTAGTCTATTTCTGGTGTTGTAATTGGCTAATGACCCTCAACTAGTGAAAGTGCAAAATAATCTTATTTTATCGTAAACAGCCAAATTCTAACTTTTCCTACACAATAAACATCTCTCCAATGGCTCCGGCGCAATCATACAAGGAGTTGGGCTTAAATCTCACGTCTAATCTTTCGTGGAAAACCCATTCCCAAGCATTAGGTTATTTACGTCGCAACCTAAGTCACTCACCTGCTAGCAAGCGCAAAATAGCTTGTGCAACCTTCGTTTATCCGCAGCTTGAATTCGCCTCGTCACTCTGGTCACCTAATCAAGAGAACCTCATTTCAATGTTAGAAGCAGTACAAAACAGAGACGCCAGATTCATCTCATCCAACTACGACCGGCATTCCAGTGTCACTCAAATTAAAATAGTCTATTCCCTTCAAGCATCATGTCCCCGTAGAACAATCGCTTTGTTATGTCTGACACACAAATACATTCACGGCACAACACAAAACAAATCGGCCCTTGTAACCCCACTACGTACTTCTAGGCGTCTTCATAATCACCTCAGCATCGCGCAAATATTTGGTTGAGCCAAAGCTTTTAATTCCTCAGCGTTGCCACAAGCCATAGCACTCTGGAACGATCTTCCTGATAGCCTCGTTTCCATCACTAACCGTGAAGCATTTCGCGAGAATTTGTACTCTCACTTCTCGTAAAGTTGTGTGTTCAGTATTGTCTAGAATTTTTATAGTAATTAATAGCGTTCCCTTGTTCCTGTTAATGCTTTATGTAATTTTGTTATACTTCATCCCCCATCACTCAATGTTCCTATTGGAACCTGTGGTGTACTTATAAATAAATAAATAAATAAATAAATAAATAAATAAATAAATAAATAAATAAATAAATAAATAAATAAATAAATAAATAAATAAATAAATAAATATTGCGCTCGCTATCAGGCTTGACCAGCGTCTCTTATACGAACCATTTCAGCTTACGGAGCGCTTTGTGAACGCTGGTCCGGTATGTTTGATTTTCTTAATTGAAACGGTCATTAGCGGCTAAGCAAGGGGGTCTCGTAGGTTAAGATGGACGACTACTAAAGTTAATTATCTGGAACGCTGAGCCGAAAACAAAGCATGCAATGCTCGTTCTTGTTTGGTTTCTTTTGTGTTTTGTCAACGGTCCTTCTCCTCCCCCTCCTTCTCCTTGTAAGAAAAACTTGCTTGTCCGCTCTTACTTAGCAGTTGTTGCTTCGAAGCGGAAACCACGTACAAGGTCCGGGCGATAAGCCGCAACAGCAGCGGCGTGGTGGAGACAAACAGCGTCGAGGAGATAACTGCCCCCGGCTGGACTCGTGGGAACAGTACTCGCTTCATCGAGATGAATATGCATCTTTTCATGGAGGGCGCGGGGATTCGGAGGCTCTCCGCGTAGTGGTGGCGGCTATAGTTGTAGCCGTTTTGGTGTTAATGTCATGTGTGTGTGCGTGCGTGTATGTGGAAAGAGGGTACCATGCGGTGCCTGTGCAGAGGGCAGTGCCTTCGTTTCGAGCAAACAATATTTTAAAAACCGCGCCTCAAAACAGCAATCTCAAAACAGTGTTTCTCGCCTTCTACAACGCACACTGCAGGCACGCGCTGTCGATCGCAATTGCGTTGGTTTCATATGTTCAGCTGGCGTTGTATAATATTCACTGAACAGTTGAGCTTATGTGTTCACATATTGTTTCGCAGTTTATTGCTATATGTTTGTTTGTGTTTACTCTCTGTCGGCACGATGGAAAAAACAGAGTGCGCAACAAAGGTGCCGACGGCTCAGTGGCTATGGCATTCGGCTGCTGAGCACGAAGTCACGGCATTTCGATTGGTTGGAGCAAAATGCGAAAGTGCTCGTGTACCTGAATTTAGGCCCACGTTAAGGAACCCAAGACCGTCAAAATTAATCTGGTGCCCTTGACTACGCAGTCTCCCATAACCCCACCAGATAAAAAGAAAACCTCCGTACTTAAGCCCTATACCATGCATTGGAACATACAACTTTTTATGAGGGATGCTCGTATGTGAATATTGGTTATGGTGCATATTGTTTTTTTTTTTTTTGGCAGTGTCCCTATGGAGCGTCGAATCACATGAATCAATCCCCCAGAGGGCGTGCTGGTAATTAACTTTAAAAGGACTAGGTGCGTAATTTTTCCGTAATTAACTTCATTATTAGAGTTCTCTTACTCCCAGTAGGAGTACGATAATTTCTGGCGATGAAATTATGCAGTTAATTCCTCGAACAAGAGTCGTCAATCACGCCCTCTGATTGATTGATTCAGTGTACGTCCACGTGTATCTATCTGCAGCCATATGATTCAACGAATTCCACAGCAGGTGCCGTTGCGAAGGGCACTTCGAGCGATTCACAACATGCAGAATATAACTTGCGACGTTATTGTATTGCAAGCATTTTATTTTATTTAATTTTTGCCATATATCCGTCGACCACAGAGCATCCCGCGGAAGCGTGTTATTCACTGGCTGCTAAGGAACAATACATCGCTGCGCCTATACTGTGACCTTTGCGATCCATCTTACGGCTGTTGTTGGCGGCAAAGCTTGCATCTCATCAGCCACACGCTGCAGAGCTAAACCTTTAGCCCTCAGTAACAAGGATTACGAGCCCGGAGTGATAATTTATGCGATCTTATATTTAATGCTGTATAGTTGAGAAGGACATTAATCATGAATGTGTGAGTGCACGTTATGTTTGTGTTGTTATTGGTTTTACTATTGTTTTACTCGGTTGCAATTTATTGTAATCTTTGGGGCAAATCTCTGCCGTATACGGGCGGTATTTGCCCCCAAATAGGGCGTTCTTTGTTGGGTTCAGGTTTACGATCTTGTTACGTCCGTAATTGAAGCATCTGTGACCTGCCCCGGTGGCTTAACGACTACGGTGTTGCGCTGCTAAGCACGAGGTCGCGGATACCGCCCCTGGGCCGGTATTCTGTAAGTCTACTTAGTGGACTGTCCATTTCGGCTGTCGCTGATTGGCTGCTGCTGGCACCTTCCTGCACGCCAAGCAGCAGCCAATCAGCGACAGCCGAAATGAACAGTCCACTAATTGGGCTCTTGCAGAATACCGCCCCAGATCTCTGCTGGAACTGCCCAGCTCGAGCGGCTGACACCTGAACGGCGGCCAGCAGAGGGGGAAGGTGTTCGGCAGTCCGTGGTCGACAATTATGCGGTGGTTTATTACGGCAGCCGGCCTGGCCATGGACGTGATGGTGACGGCTCAGGAATCAGCTAGGACGGCGACCGTCCAATGAGGCGCCGAGTGTGCCCTCTTCCGCGTCCTGGGCGAACCTGATCGTCCTCGTCGACACCAAATTAGCGGTGGCACTACAGTATTGACAGGACATAGAGAGAGAGGACAACTGAAGGGATAGAGGTTAATTTGGGAAGTTAGGATTGATCGTTCAATCAATCAATCAATCAATCAATCAATCAATCAATCAATCAATCAATCAGGTCTTCGGTTTAACAGGGAACTATATGTCTGTATTGTACGCAGATCAACGAGAGGTGCAGCCACGACAGTTGCGCTGACATAACCACGGACAGTGCCCCGTATTGTCGCCGCAAAGGGCAACAAACATTTCGCTAGTGCGGCGTCTTTATCTCTCCCGGTCAACAGCGAAGATCACCCCTCCCCCTCCCACATGAGTGCACGTCCCTGGGGATGCGCTGCGCTGCGCGCTGTGTTTCGCTCCGAGAGAGAGAGAAAGGAACCAGCCGGGACCGGAGCGCATACGGCGCGACAAGAGGCCTCTTATATCTATTGCGCGAAATGCGCGAGATGTTGCGATTGCTCTCGGCTCTGCCTCGATAAAAAGAAAGAACTTAAGAGAGAACTGCAGAGTAGAAGATTGTTGTTGACGCTACGAAAGCCAACAGCACTACGCATGCATTGAAACAGAATGTGATATATGACGATATATACATGTGGGTTGAGCATATAAATGTTACCATGAGAGTAAATGATCAACAGGAAAGCTACCCCTCCACCTGATCCTCAAGCTTAATTTGTCTCTGGTACGCATATTAACACGTCAGGTTCCGTCTCATACCGCTCATTTTTGTATTCACGCTGTCAAATATATCCATGGACTTTGCAGCCAGCTGAAAACGCGATTTCATCGGCTATACCTCTAGGTATACACGTATAGCCTGAAATTTAAAGTGGAATTGCGGTGTTCGCACCGGTTAAGTGGAGGCTTCACTCATCGGTGCGAGCTTAGGGTAAAAGCAAGAATATTATTAATTCTTAGCGGCCGCCACGCCATGGGTACTATTGCCCCATGAAGGAACAGCAGGAGACGAAACTGGTTCTCCTTTTCTTCTATACTGTGGTCCGTGAACATTCAACCGTTGACTGGCGTGTATTATAAATGGAAGCAATTGAAGCAACGCCCAGCAGTAACTGTTGGGGACACTTATTTTAGTTTATTTTCTGAAGACTCGGTCCTTCTTTTGTAATGCTCGTGGTGAACGTTGTCGGATGCTTGCTGTCAGCCTGCATGGTGCAGATGTGTACTCTTCCAGGATCCTTGAGGCCTTGCTGTGGGTGGTGTGCAGATGAGCTTGCGCGTCATTGCAAACGCATATATATATATATATATATATATATATATATATATATATATATATATATATATATATATTCGATTCCGTGCACGGTAATTAACCCCTTTAGGTATGCTACCGTAGTACTGTCTCTTCGGCTTGGCTGCAGCACCCCGGTTGTTATGGGGAGAAAAAAAAGAGGGGGGGGGGGGCCTATGCATCTTCGAATTTTGTTGCTAATTAAAAGCAAGCATACACGTGCAATGTTTATGGAAGCGCTGTCAGGCGAATGATGACCCGATGAAAAAGAATCGGTGGAGTCTGTCGTATAGATGTTTTGCCCTGAATTTAACCTCCCCGTTTACTCTTATCTATACTTTTTCACGCTTGTCTTGGCATTATACACCACTGCTGTGATCAGATACCACCCGTTGCCTTCGTTGGGGAATCACGTGCGTACAGTGCAAGTTGAGGATAACAAGAAATGACTGACTGAATAAGTTAAAAAGAGTCCTTCGTGAGGAAGCGAATATCTAAAGTTTATGTGGTAATTTACCGAGACATCAGGAGTAACCCAATTTACTCCACTGCGCTCGCATTCCGCTCACTACACGTGCTGAAGGCATCGCGACATTCCTGGCGCGACACATGCATATTTACGGCATACCTCAGCGCGCGCAGAAAGCGGGTCTCTGCGCCAATTGACGTTGTCCTTGCGAACATAAGCACTGTCACGATGCGAACACGAGCGCCGCGTAACGAATACGCCTCGCACGTGCTTTATATATAGTGCGCCGCATACGCATAGTAGTGCAGCGGTGATTCTCGTTGCGTGCGTATACGCTATATACGAACCGCGCACGTCCGTATCGTGCGCGTATGTGAGACCCTCTTCCGGCGTCGCTTTGAACACGGGAAGTGACCTGAACGGATCGGCGATTGTCTGCCGCGGAGCTCGATGGCCGCAGCGCTCTCGATAGCTAAAAGCGTACAGCGATATGAAAGGCATAGAGGTTGCTTCGGCTTATCAGCTGGGGCCCATATACACAAAGCTACCCTCGAGTAAGAGTGCTTTGCGGCCCCTCAACAACAGATATTATTATTTTTATTAATCACGTAAGGTTATACAAACACCACTCAGAGAGAAAAGGAAGCGGGCTCGCAATTGTATCCTAAAAATGGCACTTCGTTCACCTACTTGAAGAGACAGCAGATGCGATACAACGCAGTAGCCAACGACGCGTCATCTTAGGCACTGTAATAAGAATTACTGTAAGCTAGCTATTTATAGATTATATATAATTGTCGACAGCTTTGACCGTTCATAGAATCGTTCTTTTGACGACAGGAAAACTGTCTGTAAAGAATCGTCGTGAAAAAAAAAATATCGGTGACTCTCAAACCAGCTTTTTTGCAGAATTGATCCTAGACATAACACTATAGATACGAAGATTGCAAGACCAGAAGTAGTGAAACATTTATGGACTTTCTAATATGGTCGATCAGTGACTGTCGAACCGAGGGATGAAGCTGAGGATTTCAAGCTGCTCAGTCCGTGAAGAGATATGAAGGAGGGATACGCTTGCACAGTATCCTAATCATCTACACAGTAGTACTACACAGTATACTCAGTTTCACAGTACCACACAAGTACTAAGCTACATATATTACTGTTTCGTCCCCTTCTCTTTTACCCAAGTTCTACTTTCGCGCTGTTGGCCTAATGATAGTTTCAAAAAGGTTTATTTAAATATACTCTGGCGATGACACTTGCCAGCTACAAGCTTGCATTACCCGCTGTTGCCGCATTTTCATGTTTGTCATACGGAACGCATATGGAAGAGCGCTGATAAATAGGTTCTCAATAGGCCGAGAGCAAACGTGTAGGTTCCCCAACGCTGCAGGCATTTAACGGGAGTGACTGTATACCGCGATTGCTGTTGTTGCTGCTGGTGCCATATTCATGCGGCACAAAAGAGCAGCTCGCATTCAGCAAAGCATAAGCAGTGCAGCAGCAATAGTAGCCGATCGCGGAAGTCACTATGAGGAACCGCATCGAGCCGAATCGGACTCGATCGGAACCACGCGATCGACCTCAACCACGGAGTCTCATTCACGCTCCTGGGTGGGTGCGCGTGTACACGCAGCTTGCGCCAGGCCGGAAGGCACGAGGGTCCGCTCTTCCTCCTCTCGCGCCTCTGTAACGTAACAGCGCCGAGGAACCAGTCAGTGACCTCGGCAGCAGCCGCTGCCAACCAGCGCGCCGCCCCGCCGCTGTTTTTCATACGCAGCAGATGCGCCTCGTTGTGCTGCCGAAGAAAGCTCGGAGCGATTCGGAAATGCGCTGCTCCGATAACCCAGCCACTGACCGTCAACGAGGCGCACAGAGACAGAAGAGAGAACAGAGAGTGTGTCACTTCCGCGAGGTTTTTGAAGCCGCTGCTCAACCAGTATTACTATATAGCCGATGGGAATTGGTTCGCAGTTTGAGGAAATTAGGAGCAGTGGTTAAGTTGTGAGCAGCGCAGTTAAGTGCTGACTTCCGACTGAATTGTATTTCTCGAAAGAACATGACAACGTGTCAGCAAGAACATAACAAAGTTCAGAGAGGCAGTGGGGGGCTTTCTCGCAATACACTGTGCGTAGTGTCGCACTTGGACTAACTGTACACGCAAATGGTGGCCCCTGTGCCCAAAAGGCACGCGACGTAGCACAGACACTGGCCTCCGAAAATGCGCCGCCAACAACGTGTGCACATTGATCACGCCGCGATCACGGAGGCCATGTAGATATTGACAATCAACACCGCGATCACCCTCGGTGCCCTACCAATGAAGTTTGTTTTCTTCAGATCACCTTGCACCTCTTAAAGGTACTAGAGTGCAATAGAGTCGAAGGCATGCACAGGGCGCTCGGCGCTTATTTATGTCGTGATGCACTCGCCGCGGTTTTCAGACATCGCTTTAGATGTGTACGGATGCGTGTGGCGTTGCAGCCCCATTTAAATAATGTGACCAGATTCTTCGGACGCCAAAGCGGGAGGGGAGGACAAAATGGATGGAGGGTGGAGGATGTCGGAGATAGAACCTAGGTTTTACATTTATTCCGTGTTTTATTAATGCGAAGGGAAACTTTTTCAAAAGCTATTCAGTGAATTGGCACTTGAGTTTCGAAATTATTTAACGCGTCTTCCACACAACGTGCGTAACAAGCAAGACGGCCATGAAGACAGCGTGGTCAGTGCGCTTTGGCTTGGTTATCGCTCGTTAGCCAATGTATTGTAGTCCATTGTGGCTGGATCGAAAAACAGACAAGCCGTAAGTGCTCGTCTGTTCTAGGAAGGGTGCGATCTGATAACGGTTCGGAAAACGAACCGTTCGCTTTCCGAAGCGTTATAAGATCGCGGATGCGGATGCCTCCCTTTCGGCAGTGTTTCGCTTTGCCGCCTGCTTCACGTGTCTTCTCGAAGGTGGCTCCACCGCACCCGAGAAATCGAAGAGCCCATTCGACACCACACTTCAGGCATTTCGGGACAACACGGGGTCTGGAGAGGTAAAAGCGGGGACAAAACACCGTCCCACATGTCAGCCGTAGAACCGCGGGACAACAGTGGCCGGTAAAAGCGGGACATTGCCCGCTTGGTCAACATACATTTAAAACGAAGCATGACTTGTCCCTTCTCCCAAGTTCTTGGGGACGGCTGTCACGCCGAGTAAACCGGGCCGATACCAAGACAAGGGTGGTGGTGACTTCGTGGGCCGATTCTGATACCAGCGCGTGACACGTTTGACTTCGCATGAGTGGTTTGTAATGGGGGTCAATCCTGGAGGCAGTGCGATGTCACAGTACCCACACGCCTCATATGTGTGGGCGCATGCCTGTGAGGCGTGTGGGTGCTGCGACATTGTCATTAGCCAATAGAGGTAACCAATTAGAATGACCTCAGCAGCTTACCTTGGTAGGCCTATAAGGAAGAGTAATGGCTTGGGCTAGTTGGTTTTCCATGAGACTGTGTGGTGTAGCGCGAAACAAGACGAGGGACTCGTTTCTCAGTGTCCCTCGTCCTGTTTCGCGCTACACCACACAGTCCCTATAGGGAAGCTATTGCTAGACTTTGAATGTCGTCCTCACGCGGTTTCCGCTCAATTTTCGTTATAATCACTGCACTGCACATCAAGTCCATCCACCTCGCAGCTCGTAAGCCGAAAGATGCATGGCTCTTCGTTAGAAATGTACCAGCGCCCTGCCCTGCCCTGCAGTTGGTTCTGTTGAAAAAGAAGCCGATCGCGGTTGAGCCTTCGCACTCACACTTCCCGTTTTCTTTTTTTTTTCTTTTTCTTTCTTTTTTTTTCCCCTCCTGTCACGTCGGCCCCGCGAGGTTTTTTGAGAAGCCCTTGCGGTGTCCTCGCGGGTTTCGTCCGGTGGCGGTGGATTAAAAAACTCATCGAGGAGGGAAGGAGTAAAAAGAAAGGGGGGGAGTGGGCCTCCGGCTGCGTCCAGTCTATCGCCGTCGCGTCTAGCCAACGCTTCATGTGGCGCCTCTCCAAAAAACAGGAAGCAACCGGATTGCGCCAAAGCTCGCCAACGCGTGCGTCTGTCAAAGAAAGCCGCCGAGCAAAGGCACAAAAACAAAGGTTGGCTGCGCGTTGGGATTACGTAAGCACAGAAAAAAAGAGTGTGTGTGGAGGGGGAGGGGTAAGGGGGCTGTAGGGGATGGGGAGTAGTCGTAAAGACGAAAACGTGTTTTGTGAGAAACTCCTCGACGCGCTCTTCGAGCCGCGACTGAAAGCAAGAGAGAAAGCAAAGCACAAGCCCTTTGTTCGCACGCTTGAAAGTTTTAACTCCGCTAACGACGGAAAGTTGTTTCGCGCCGGTCGTTGTGTACTCTTTTATTTTTTTCGTGTACGCGGTAATGGTACCCGGACGGAATCGTTGAGAGCAAATTGCACTGACCGTGGTGAACACCGGAAGCGTGACAACTTGTAACAGAGAGGCCTTGGTTTTACCTTTAGGCTGGGTGCGTAACTGAGTTTGAGTGAGCACGAATGGCTGCACTTAGGTGTATCACCTAAATGCCCCACCTCCGGCCAGTTGTTTTTTCATCCACTTTCATTTCCATTAGTTTATCATTTCTTTAATTCAATTAACAAGTACATGTAATTTCCCTATTCTGTCCTTTCTATTCCCTCTTTCCCGTCCCCCAGAGTAGGGTAGCCAACCAGACACATTTCTGGTTAACATCCCTTCCTTCTCTCTTCTCCTCCTCCTCCTCCTTGTTTGTTGACTTCTTATGATATGACTAATAAAAGCTCGGGCCCTTGGTTTCCGTTCTTCTCGGGCATTTAGGTGTATTTTAACTATATTACGACTGTACATACTGGGAGGTCCGCCGCGCAGTCGTGAAATGCTTTGTCAGGTTGCAAGCCGCCTCCTTTTGTGGGATTAGCAACGCAACTTATTGGACAACAACGCCTGGCCTTCTTGCTCTTTGTTGCAGGCCCTGGCCACACGATCGCTACTGCCATCATTTATTTATTTATTTATTTATTTATTTATTTATTTATTTATTTATTTATTTATTTATTTATTTATTTATTTATTTATTTATTTATTTATTTATTTACCATCAGGGTCAAATACATTACACAGGGGAGTGGTCACAGATACAAGAGAGTGGTCGTTCCTAATTATACAGTAGTAGCTTAAAAATAAAATTACGATATATACACTATAGTAACACAGTGTAACACAATACATAACACAGTAAGAAAAGAAACGTTACGTCATGTGTGTATGCGTTGTTTTGTGTGTATACGAATGTGTAGACTCAAGGCCTAATCTTACGGTATTCCTATCAGAGTTTGTTTTATGTCGACTATCAACAAAACGCTAATGGAGAACCCATTTCGGGAGCCTACCTTCAATAATACATATTTGTGAAAACAGAATGCTTGGATAGGGCAATAACTTTCTGTCTTTTATTGTTGTCACCATCTCTCCTTTTCATCTGAATTGCTTTCTCTTTACTCTGCATCGCCCTATTCCTCTTGATATTCGTTTTCACATTTCCTTCTGCATCGGTCTTTCTGTTGAGTATGTGCGGGATAAGTGCTTCCAGAGGGGGCAGCAGTGTCCGTCCGGCCACTGGGTGTGTGCAACTGAGCATGCGACGCTAGGTATGTGAGCATTGGCCAATCCGCCGAAATGGTTACGTGCGACTAGACAGATGCCCGGATATACAAGCTCAACAAGAGGCAAGAAGTGGAGAAGTCGGCATCAAAAGTAGCCGAATGGGGAGAAAGAAGTGAACAGAGTGGAACAAGAGCGTGCATTGAACGAGGAGCCTCGAGATGGCAGGGAAGCGAAGAGGATGTCGGTAACGGAAAACTGACGAAGTCGGCTACAATGCTAATCGCATTAACATCGACATTGCTCGTAAGCTGAATGCCCTTCTTAACTTGTTCATTCGGACTGCAGAGAGAGAGAGAGAGATGCTGCTTTAAACGGAAAGTGGAGATGTTTGCATGGTCATGTAGACCTGAAGCGTTACAAAACGAATGGTGAGAAACTAAATTATGAAGTATAGGCCACGAACGCAGACATCTTCGATAAGTTCGGTCGTCGCGCGTCACTTTGTTGCATGAAGTTCCGTATACGAATCAGTTGCGCACAACACGTACGACGTCTAAAGCGTCCGCACAATTGCGTCACTGGCACAAATCAGCTTCCTTCAGCGCACGCACACACACACACACACACACACACACACACACACACACACACACACACACACACACACACACACACACACACACACACACACACACACACACACACACACACACACACACACACACACACCACACACACACCCACACACACACACACACACACACACACCACACACACACACACACACACACCCACACACACACCCACACACACACACACACACACACACACACACACACACACACACACACACACACACACACACACACACACACACACACACACACACACACACACACACCACACACACACACACACCACACACACAAACACACACACACACACACACAACACACAACCACACACACACACACACACACACACCACACACACGCACGCACGCACGCACGCACGCGCCCGAGATCATCACTTCCGAGGCGGAGGAAGTCGCCTGAGACCTTGAACCACGTTCGAGGCCATCGGCCGTCAACTCCCATCCCGAACAACTGTGCAGTCAAAGATTGGGCTATTTATGAACTGGGAAGGGGCCTCACCGAAGGCCTAGACTTACGCAGGACATTGCGCACGTTGTGTATATATCTATAATTGGGCCAGCGCAATGTAAATACGCCATTCGGGACCCATCGAAAGGAGGCGGACGGTATATGCGATTTCCCCCTCCGATATTAACTCGTATAGCCGGTCTCGTTCGTAGCGAAAGCGTCAATCGAGTGTCCCTGTGCGTAAAGTCTACCGCCGAGAGGACATCCGCGGCCTGTTTTCCTTCTGTTCTCTTTTTCGACCGCGATATATCGCACGACGTATGTATAAGTAATTGGCGGGCGGAATGTGGACTCCGCAAATTCGTGGCCACGGCTGTCCCCTACATCAGTGCAGGGGCCGCAGCAGAAAAACGGCGACGACGTCGACGAGGTCAGCGCAGCCCTGGCGCAGCCATTAGGACGACGCGGTGCGGCCTACGTCACGGTCAACGCCGTTCGCTTGCACGCTGTCGCTCCAAGTGCACCCCCTCCTTGCCACCTCCCCCCACCTCCACCCTCCAACGCTCGGCTTCCGTCGCCTTCGGGAGGCGCGACCGCCGACGAACTGGCGCCGTCGACTGTCGCCGCTTGTGACGTGCGGACGTCCGCTCTGCCTCCGGTGTATGCATCTGCTTGTGCGGCTATACCACGATATGTAAAGGTTCGCTTCCCGATGTTCGGAAGCGAACAACAGAGGCACGTGCAATTCGATTTTTTTATTGTTATTGTTTTGGCAGGATTTGCCGCAAGCCCATATGGGGAATACAATAAAAAATAAGAACTTTGAACTCTGCATTGTGCAGGAAGTGCAGCACTGTCTCTGCAAACTTATTTTCCGTCACTCAACGGGTGTTGTTTTCTGGTACATCTGGCATTCAGTGCAGCCTTTCTTCCACAGGCGCCTAACCCTTACGAGGTGAACTTCCGAAGCGTCGCGGTGGCCGCATTTCGATGTGGACTAAATGCAACAATATGCCCGTGTACCGTGCATTGAATGCACACCAAGTTGTCACAATTAATCCGGAGTCTCCCACTACGGCGTACTTCATAAGCATATCGGGGTTTTGGCTCAGAAAACCCCAGAATAATTTTTCCCGAAGTTAAAAAAATGGGTTGCTAAAGGAGAAACACAAAATAAATTTATATTGGTAGCTTATTTTTTTCTAGACATTAAGTCGCACTTTCTTGGTGAGCAGAAATGATTGGAGAATCATTGACAATGTCAACTGATAACTTACCAGCGCACCAGCTGAGATAAGCTGCTGGGGACACATATCGGTTAGCTCAAACGGTTAATGTTGTGCAGTGTGCGAAGGCTGTGACGTAACACTGGCTCCGAGGTTAGCCTGCGTTATAAACCAAAGTAAAGCTCATCGGAGATTGCACAGCACATATTACTGGGCTCAATCAGACCGTCGGTACAGGCGCCTGCGGGAAATACACTGTGACAGGACTTTTCGCCTCCCAGCTAAAGTCAAGCGATGCCAAGCAAGCATGCTTCACCGGATTCGCCTGGGCGTCGCCTTCACTCGACGCTATGCACATCTGATTGGCTGTACGGACAGCCCGAACTGTGAACGTTGCCAAGAGTCGGAGACTCTCCAACATCTGTTTTGCGACTGCCCTCTCTACGCATCACAGCGGAAGATGCTGGCTTCGACGCTAGCAGGCATTGGCAGGCGAACATCGGCGAACATCGCCCTAAAGTAATATTTGTTCCGCAATGTGGGTGTCATGAGCCACAAAATGAAGAAAGAAAGAAGAAGAAAAAGCAGAAGATAAGAAGAGAACAAGAAGACATGAGGAGTTGATGGCAGAAATAAAGAAAAAAGAAGTTAGAAAATAAGAGCGGCTGAATAAAAGGAATGCAAGATGAAAGTAGAAGAAGAAGCGCAAAAGTGCACGCGCAGATACGTGGCCAATGGGAGAAGGGACACGTAGCCGAAGAGAGCAGCCCAGCTACGCTCTGGGATGACGAGGGGCAGAAGGAGCTGGAGGCCGAACAGGACGGGTCACGGAGACGGCGGCAACCCAGTGGAAACTCTTCTTCGGCTGCCGCGGCCACGACCCGCGAGCTGAGTGGACGTTCCACCGGAAGCCGCAGCTACAGGCTGACGGCACCGTTTCCCGGATTCCCTGCGGCTACGATCCGCAGGCTAGCGGAGTTGATCGGGCGATCCAGGCGCCTCGGTCACCCCACCGTCCTGATCACCGATCCAGGACAACAGTGGACCGAACGTCGGACACAGCGACTTCGAGTCTACGACGAATCGGCGGGCCCAACGACGTGTCGTCGGAAGCCGCGACGACGAGGTGACGTGGCCACGTCGAGGTACTTCATGTAAATATTTTGGACTCATCAAATCAAGATAGCTCAGGACTTTGGGGATTTTCTACAATTAACTCGTGCTGTAAATTGTTTGCTTTGTGCTGTTTTCTTTGCCGTTTGTTTTTACGATTATAAATGTTTGTTTTAAACGTTCGACTTGTCCCTGTCCGTCTTTAGTCCACCGAAATCCGTGACAGTGGGACCTTACAGTAGCACCAACAGCTACACGGGCTGCTCTGGACTACTTGAAGACCACCGGACTGGACGCAAGACTTTCAGGACACCACTGTGTTAGTGCATATCTGCATCCCTTCTTCCTGTCCTCATCATATTTCATCACTTTTTTGTCTCCTTTCCTTTTTCCCCTGTGCAGAGTAGCAGGCCAGAGCATGCTCTCTCAGGCCGACCTCTCTGCCTTTCTAATAAATTATATATATATATATATATATATATATATATATATATATATATATATATATATATATATATATATATAATTAAGACATTTGCGCGGATATATATCGTCCGTTGGTATCGTGCACATCAAGCCACCAAATCCACAGTACCGCAGAGACACTGTACTGTCTCAGGGATCGTCCCAGTTTACTCGGCCAGATAGTTGTCCAACAGAAAAAGAAAAAGGGGAAGAAAGGGTGAAATTTCTTTTTAAAATGAATAATACCGCACTTTTCACAATTTTATTTGACGTGCTTAACTAACATAAAACAGCGCGAAAACAACCGAGAGAACACTATAACCCTAACAAACGTTTGGTATATTCGTTTGGTATATTCGCTTTTCGTTGAGCATGTCGAGTTTGTCGTTCAGCATAGTCTAGTCAGTGCTAGTGTTGTAAGGTTCTTAAGCTCTATCTTTCTTTAAATCTTGATTAAATATACAACATTAGTTATACATAGAATATGTAGAGGGAGGTACCAAGCTTACAAACCGTTGTCCGGAGCTCTTATCTTAAAACAGCACGAAAGTATTACCTGCTGAATCGATCACGATATTACTGATCACGAACCAGCTATAAACCAACTGCTGCTTTGCAAGAAAGACACAGTAACGCTTGAATAGCGTTCCGGTTTTAAGCGTGACGGCGGCTGCATAATCGGCCAAAAGTGAGACACCATGCCTGTGGCGTGCAGTGTAGCTGTTTGCAGCCGCCTGAGTCACTGTCTTGCAATGAGACGAAGTAGTGGAGTGTAAACCATTGAAGCACCTGCTGCGGCTACGTCTGTATGTAACCTACGTCCATGTCCTCGTGAGCCACCGACAGTCGCTTGAATCAGCGGGCCCGGAAATGTAACTGTACTCGATGTACCCGCGCACTTCCAGTTCTGATGGCGTTTAGTTCTTCGCTAATTGTAGACTTGGCCATATTTGGCTGCGTAGTTGAATGCACAGGTGGGATAAAAGCCCGCAGCATTCGCTGGACTAGATCCTGCTTTCCTGTTTTCAGCAACGTTTAATGCGGACATTCGCGTCTTCCCCCATAGCAATGCAGTATGTTGTGTAAAAGGAGATGACGAAACTGCTGTGATCATCATCTCGCGGATTGAACGTTGCATTTGTACATTGTTATATTGTTAAGGCGACCATGTTTCCACCTAGCACCAGGCAAATCGAACTTTCAGCATTTAACAAAGATATTTTCGTTAAAGCGTGTTAGAGTGGGCGGTATATGTATATAGAGAAAAGAATGAGCTTAAGTCAAGCGGTGTGTATTATTTAAATCCTGTACGACTAAATGCGATGCCTACAATGTCATTTATTTTCATCCTTTACGCAGTGTGTAACCTAGTTCAATGTTTATGTGTATGCACTACACAAGCTATATGCCGACGTGCAAACACCACTTCATGCGGACGCACACTGTATGACGTCGTATGACGTCGACGCAGCACTGTCACGAGGACAAAAGCGTTGTTTGGTGTTTGTCGATGGAAGAATGATAAGGAGAAGTATATGCACACAGAAGTACGCGACATAAATGCAAATACATTCAATATCACAGTCGCACGTACCCACTCTGGGCGATTGGCCAAGAAAGAGCACATATAGCCAGTGGCCCGAGAATGGGGCAGGCGAAATAAAATAAACTTAAGAAATTCAAAGAATGAGCCATTTAATATAATGCGCTATATTTCATTAAGAGGTCTGTTTGCTTTAGATATGCATATGAGCCCACATTATACGTACAAGCTTTATGTCGGCATTTACTCCGTGATTGCGGAGAATAGAGGTGTGCGCTCATTGCCAAAACGTTGTCTGTCCTGCAGAGCGTGACTCGCACGACTGCCATGCGAACCGCCGACAGAAAAGCGAAAGACGGCCACCCCAAGAAAGCAGGCGAAGAAAGCTTCGCTTTAAAAATGGTGCAGTGTCGCCTTACGAATAAGAACCCCTCAGTTTTTCCCCCGATGTATAGTGTGTCAGCGAGTTCGGGCACTTACGTATATATAATTGTTCAGAGGCAGCGTGGCGCCAAAATTGTCGCCTGACCCCCTTCGTGGGCCAATTGTTGGGCACTGCAGTTATCGGAAGATTCCATGGACTCGCCAAGATGCGCGACACTGCTGACGTTCGCGTCTCCCGCGGAGCGCGCTATTCGCCTGCGCGCCTTGTTTACTGTTCTTTCAGTGTTCTTCCAGTGCTCGACAAGCCGGCGCAACCGCTCCCCGGAGCGCTGCAGCCAGGAGCTGCCGCACCGCGTGAAACAACAGCGGCTGCGCTGCGGAGCTCTTCTGCCAAGCGTAGCCACGGGACCCCGTCAGGGCTCGCGACGCATCGGAGCATGTTGTTGTTGTTGTGCCGCGACCGTGGTGATCGTCTCCGTATGCGCCCGGCTTCGCTTCGACTGCCAAGCGGAAGCTCTCGCTCGGAACATGTTCATTACGAATGCCTATACCCGGCTATAGCTTATGACGCAGCCGCGTGGCCGATTTTAGCCTCGGTGGTCACGTCCCAACGATCGAGGTCCGTGCCGCCCAGGAACGACTCGTACAAACATTGCAGTGCACATGGCGCGGAATTGCGGAGAGCGCTTAGTTTGATCGCGCATGTTTCCTTAATATAGAATACGCCATACATTACTGCGCGATTGCATGCCGTCTAGAGACGCGCGGTACGTGCTTTTCCGGACGTGTAGTGACGGCGCGCTTTCATCTCTCGCTTCACTTTTCCTGGTATACCCGCCGCAGGGGCCCGGGAGACTCGTTCTGCTGCGTAACAGGAGGTCGCGGGTTCGTTTTCCGCGGGCGGAAAGCAACATCAATCGTGTACCATGATTTGAGGGCACTTTAAAGAACCCCAGGAGTGGTTCACATTTATCCGGAACCCTCTGATACGGTGTTCTCATAACCGGGTGTCACCTTGGAACGTTATCAATAAATCATTCAATCAATCAATCAATTGATCGATCGGTCAATTAATTAATTATATAATTAATTAATTACATATTCAGTCAGTCAGTCAATTTCTTACTGTCCGGAAGTCGATACACTGAAGTGATGGCACTGCTTGAAGTGCGATTACAGATTGTTTCTTTTCCAAACAAATGTGATAATGGGATAACAATGAAGAATACACTGTTATCGTGACTCATGTCGATAACGCAGATTGCAGGCACGCAACGTTGATGACGATTATAGTTTGCGGACAAGATAAGCACCAAAAGGGGCAAACTTTCTTAGACTGTTTAGCGCCGGGTCAATGCCGCACCAAGATGTACTCTGTGCTCCACTTGGTATTAACGTTGTACCAATGACGTCATGAGGCTCGCCTATATCTTGTGGCCGCATTACGCTTCGTAGGGCAACGTTGAGCGCTGCGTTGCCACCTATAGGAACCACAGCGGCAGCCTTGGAATCGGTGTCTGAAGCGCGGCGTTCACCCAGACATGTAGGCAGCTGGGCTCATTAGCTGCGCGGGAGAGTCGGCAGCCCGGGGTGGAAAGTTTTGCCCTATGGTAATAATGTTCCCTGGAACGAACGCGTCAGGGTATTAACAGCGCTCAGGAGGCGTGAACAGCTGTGACGTCACACTGAAGCACCGGTGTGGTAAACGGGCCACGAGAAGTATGAACAATCGCAGGAGGTCCGCGCCGGAAAATGTGCTTCTCTCGGCACAAAGATGCGCACAAATGCTAGACGCAAATCTGCCGCGCCACTGAAGCAGCCACTGCTGGCTCAGATAAACAAAGACAAAAGAGACT